>NW_024080897.1:1183630-1186425 GCF_003009895.1 Hyaena hyaena
GGTTAAGCGTCCGACTTTCGCTTAGGTCATGATCTCGCGGTTCGTGGGTTCGAGCCCCGCGTCGGGCTCTGTGCTGACTGCCAGCTCAGAGCCTGGAGCCTGTTTCAGTCTGTGACTCCCTCTCTCTCTGACCCTCCCCTGCTCACGCTATCTCTCTCTCCTAGAAATAAATAAAAAACATTAAAAAAAAAAAAAAAAACAACAACAAAGTTCTGTCCAAGAACTCTGGACATGACACCATGTGGCTGATATGCCGATGGACTTTCCACAGTGTACAGAGTAAAGGCAGAGGGCGGTGGAAAGTGGGGGAGGTGGCCCCTTGCATTCTCACAGTCCGTACACTCTGAGCCATAGTTTTCTTGTTTTTAACTCCAGCTCCATTTCTTGCAGACATTGCTCAGGAGAAGTCAGCAGGCTGACTCTGCACTGGCTGAGCCCCTTCTACTTCCTTCTCAGCGTCTATAATAAAATATGTCTGATGTCCTAACTGCTGACCTTAAAATACAACTGAGCTGGAGAAGGGTCTAGAAAGGAGAGGTAAAATGGTTAAGGGAAGAGAATCTTAAGAGAAAAGATCAGAAGAAAAGGGAAGAGTCCAATGAGGAAGGCTACGTGATCTATACGGTATAGATACAAGAAGCATGCCTTTTTCTCCAAGTTACAGAATTCTAACAATACAGGTACACCACTTAAATGACTAAAAATACACTTGGAGTAAGTAAAATTATTTCTATACACAGGAGACTGCTCTACAGAAGTCACTCCCTTGAGGTGCACTGCATCAGTGTCAGGAGTCCACTCTCCTTATTTATGATAGGTGTGTGCTAGAAAGTCACCGTGACCATGAATTAGTGAATACTAACTCCTCCCAGGGAAAATACAGACTTGGGTTCCTGCCAGCCCTTGATAACATCTTTATCGTCAATACACACATAACCTTATGTTATGTGTTTCTGTTTAATGACACCGTATTTACTATCCATTGTTGACTCATTAACATTGGACACCAGCCAAAAGCATGACTCATACCTGAACCAAGATTATCTAAGACAGGCATTTTCTCCGTGGTGTGTGCCACATTTTCTCCACAGGCACATCATAGCCTTCATGTGCTCTGGAACACTAGAATGTACTCCCACACTCTGTGTGGGACCATGGAAAATAGCAAAATCACCAAGGAAAAGCACAAAAGTGCAGAAAGCAGGCACTAAATATAAATAGACTGTTTACAACAAGGACACTTGTTTGCAGAATGACAGCTGAGACAAGAAGCCACATCACCTAGCTTGACCCCAGCTGGAAGTACGTACATCAAGTGATTCAAAATTTTAGCAACTATGTGCCGGCGCACAAATGACCGTGAAAGAGCTTTAAGTACCGATTTGGGGGTTACAAATAAATTTTAGCAAGTAGGCAAATTTGCAAATTACAGGGTCATGAATAATGAGGATTGACTGCATATAAATTCTTGCAAGACAGGTCCGCAATAGAGGATAAAAGGAAACGAGGGTATCTCTGCAGGGAACCAGTTCATCCTAGAAGTTATACACGAAGAAAAATATTCTCTCACAAATCATCCTTTGGGGGAACTAAAGAGAGTAAAGACAGACAAGGCTTTGGCCACAAGAGGAAATATGGTCAAACTGATCCAATTCTGCAAGAAGTCTCACCAGGAAGCAAGTAGCAGAACACAGCGTCCATGAACCCCAAAAGTGACAGCTCTGGCTCTGCCTGACATTCACAGCAAACCAACCACCACCAGGGACACAGAGTCAGGAAACTCGGAGCCAGTTAGGCTAAAGATCTCCAGTAAAAACCTCCGTGCCATATGCATTTTGCAATACGAGAAAACGTCGGCACCACACGCCAAGACTGTCTTGATTACTGAGATGGCCATCCTGCCCATCCTGCCCACCCCGGGACTAGAGACCTACGACATTCAGGCTCACGTCCACCCGGCCTGAGGCCAAGGTCAGGCTGGCAAATGGGAGATCCATTCAACTACTGACGGGGCTGGAGATCGTCCTCTGGTCCGCGTGCACCTCGCCTGAAGGTACGATCTTCCCCCAGCCTGACACCTACCCTCCTGTGTTCTGAGCTGAGGCAGAAGCCCCTTGGTATTTGACGCTGGACTTGTCCTGCTTTTCTGTGTCTTGGCCAAGAACAAAGACAGTCACCGCAGAGGTAAGAGCAACCCACGCTGGGAAGAGGCCTCGTGACTAGAGGGGACTTTCTAAAATGATGAAGTATAATGTTCAGAACACCACCCAGGTGAGGAACCTGTGTTCTTCAAGCCAATTTGGTGACTTTACAAAAACACCGGCTGTGTTGCACAATCTCATAATTTGCTAAAATGTTCTGAAAACTTGCCCTAAAAGTTTGAGGAAACCCAACAGACCACCATGGGCTGTTTCTACACACCACCAACCTGAAACACGAATCCAAGCAAAATGTCATAGTTCATAAAAACTCTTCTTCATTTAGTTCTCAAGTTTAAGAGAAAAATCAATGGGGCTATTATCCAAAATCTATAAGAAACTCACCAAATTCCACACCCGAAAAACAAACAATCCAGTGAAGAAATGGGCAGAAGATATGAACAGACACTTCTCCAAAGAGGACATCCAGATGGCCAACAGACACATGAAACGATGCTCAGCATCCCTCCTCATCAGGGAAATACAAATCAAAACCACACTGAGATACCACCTCACGCCGGTCAGAGTGGCTAAAATGAGCAAATCAGAGAACTCTAGATGCTGGCGAGGATGTGGAGAAACGGGCGCCCTCCTACA
>NW_024080897.1:1186932-1210587 GCF_003009895.1 Hyaena hyaena
GGGGGTGATGGGCATGGAGGAGGGTACTTGTGGGGATGAGCACAGGGTGTTATATGGAAACCAACTTGACAATAAACTATTAAAAAAAAAAAGGAGAAAAATCAATGATCAAGTGGGAACGTAAAATGATGCAGCTACCATGGAAAAGAGTAGGGCAGTTCCTCAGAAAGATTAAACACAAATTTACCACGTAGCCCAGCAATTCCATGTTTGGGAATGTACCCAAAAGAACTGCAAGTACAGACTCGAAGACGTATTTGTACACCCATGTTCACAGCGCATTATCACAATCACCAAGAGATGGAGACAAATCTCCCAAATGCCCACTGACGGATGAGTGGGGAAACAAAGAATGGTACGTCCATAAAACAGAATAGTATTCAGCCTTAAAAAGGAGTTAAACTCTGACAACATGGATAAACCTGAAGACATTACGCTATCTGACATAAGTCAGACACAGGATGACAAATACTACACGAAGCCACTTACAGGAGGTACCCAGAGCAAGGGAATTCAGAGACAGGAAGTAAAAAGGTGATGGCTGTGGGGGAGGGGGCTGGGGCATGCAGTGTTTAGTCTGTACAGAACTTCAGTCTAGGAAGATACGCTCTGGAGATAAACAGAAGGGCCACCTGCACAACAGCGTGAATGTACTTAATGTCACTGAACAGTATACTTAGAGAGTTAAAATGGAAAAAAAAAAAAAAGAGTTAAAATGGTAAATTTTATGTTATGCATATTTTGCCACAATCAATGCCTGTTCCGGAGATCGTACAACTCTTGATTTTGGGGTTGTGAGCTTGAGTCCCCGCTGGGTGTTGAAATTGCTTAAAAATAAAATCATAAAAAAAAATAATAACCCTCAATGCTCATAAAGAGTAATTTTACCAAAGCTGTGCAAAGGTAAACTAATGATAAGTCATTTTTATATATGATACATCCCTCAGCGCCATTCACTACGACAAACCGCAGCCATTCCTGGGATGACACCCAAGCCAGCGTTCTCCCAGGAGGTAGGGCCTGAGCATAAGGCACACATGTTCACAGAGGGCTTTCAGAGCTGTGCAAAGCCAGCTTCTGCCTTAAGGACTCAGCCCACCTGTGATGAAGAAGTATCCTATTTCTTCAACCAGCAGGATTTTAGACACAAGGCAGTGCAGGAGGAAATCGGTCTTTCCCACCCTTCTGGAATTTCAGGTCACGCCTATGGTTTAACCCTCTTTGCAAGGGGACAATCCTTTAAGGAAAATCAAGCCAGCAAACGAACACCTCTGCGAGATGTTTACATCCAAGTGAGCAAATGCACCAGATCAGATCGGATTTCCCAAAGGCAATCTTCCAAACATTAGTGGGAAGAGGAAGAAAAACAGGTGAACCACAACTAACCTGTGCAGCAAAGAACTTTGTCCGACTGAATCGTCACCTCAAACCTGACTTCCATGTTGAAGGTTTTCACAGTAGAGCCTAATGGAATTTCCTATTTATTTACGGGAGTGAAGCCTGACCTAGAAAAACAAAAGTCTAGCTAATCTACAGAGAGATCGGACTATTCTTCTCCTAAGTGGTAAACGGACTATAATGAAGTAGTGAGGAGGAGGAGGGCGGGGAGGAGGAGGAGGAGAAAGATCCCTTGACTAGAGCGTCTGAGCACTGCTACCATTTCCACATCACAGGAGAGGAACCGGACATTACGTGTCATAACACAGACAGTATGAATGAAGCCTCCGGGGTTCACACAATTCTAAGATTTATAAGACTCTGCTCAAAGTAAGATGTGGAGAAGACATCTTGCATTTTGCCAAGAAAAGTATTCATAAGAAACAGAAACTGTAGATAAGCAACTAGGTATAAAAGAAGCAATATTTTTTAAAAGTTTATTTATTTATTTTGAGAGACGGAGAGCGAGTGGGGGAGGGACAGAGGAAGAGGGACAGAGGGAATTCCAAGCAGGCTCCATGCTCAGCACAGAGCCCTGCATGGGGCTTAATCTCACAACCAAACGTGAGACCATGACCTGAGCAGAAATCAAGAGTCGGATGCTTCACTGGCTGCGCAACCCAGATGCCTCCAAGAAGCAATATTTTAAATTTAAGTTGTTTGGTTTAATCTCTCAATAAGGATTTAATAAAAATTGTATACATTGGAATGGGAAAAGATAGTTACAAATGACATATCAGATAAAGGGTTAATATCCAGAATCTATAAGGAACTCACCAAACTACACGCCCAAAAAACAAACAACCCAGTGAAGAAATGGGCAGAAGATATGAACAGATACTTGTCCAAAGAGGACATCCAGATGGCCAGCAGACACATGAAACGATGCTCAGCATCCCTACTCATCAGGGAAATACAAATCAAAACCACACTGAGATACCACCTCACGCCAGTCAGAGTGGCTAAAATGAGCAAATCAGAGGACTCTAGATGCTGGCGAGGATGTGGAGAAACGGGCACCCTCCTGCACTGTTGGTGGGAATGGAAACTTGTACAGCCCCTCTGGAAAACAGTGTGGAGGTTCCTCAGGAAACTAACAATAGAACTCCCCTAGGACCCAGCAATAGCACTGCTAGGAATTTACCCAAGGGATACAGAAATGCTGAGGCATAGGAGCACATGTACCCCAATGTTCATAGCAGCACTCTCCACAATAGCTAAAACATGGAAAGAGCCTAAGTGTCCATCAACAGATGAATGGATCAAGAAGATGTGGTTTATCTATACCATGGAATACTACATGGCAATGAGAAACAATGAAATCTGGCCATGTGTAGCAACATGGATGGACCTTGAGGGTGTTATGCTGAGCGAAATAAGTCAGGCAGAGAAGGACAAATATCATATGTTTGCACGTATAGGAGGATTAGGAGGAACTTGACGGAGGAACAAGGGGGAGAAGAAGGGCGGAAATGGTGGGGGAAAGGGAGAGAGGCAAACCATGAGAGACTCTTGAATGCTGACAAAAACTGAGGACTGATGGATGTGGGGGGGAGGAGGGATGGGCATGGAGGAGGACCCTTGTGGGGATGAGCACTGAGTGTTATGTGGAAACTAATTTGACAATAAACTATTTGTAAAAAAATAAAAATAAATTTAAAAAAAATTGTATACGTTGGAGGACCTGGCTGGCTCAGTGGGAAGAATATGAGATTCTTGATCCCAGGGTTCGAGTCCCATGTTGGGTGTAGAGATTACTAAAAAAATAATAATAAACTTTAAAAAAACAGTATATATTTAGGGCATACAATGTCATACTTTGATATTGATATACATTGGGAAAAGAGTACTATAGTCAAGCTAACCACCATATGCATCACTTCACAGTTATCCTGTGTGTGTGTGGCGGGAACCCTTAAGATCTACTATCTTAGCAAATCTCAAGTATGCAGTACAGTTAAAATGAGGTGTTTGTATTTTTATTTTTTATATTTATTTTTGAGAGAATGCAAGCGGGGGAGGGGCAGACAGAAGAGGTCAGAGGATCTGAAGTGGGCTCTGCGCGGACTGGCTGACAGCAGCAAGCCCGATGTGAGGCTCAAACTCACCAACCGCAAGATCATGGCCTGACCTCCGATCTGATGCTCCACAGACTGAGCCACCCAGGTGTCCCTGTGGTTTTGGTTTTAACGCAAACGGCCCAAGGCAAAGAGGTATCCTGGGGATCAAGTTTGTGCAAAGGCCTTGAGCTCTCTCTGGTCACTGGTACGTCTGTGGCAGCTCCCCTGATAAAACACCTGAAATCCTCGCTCCCCTCATCAGAGTTAAGATCAGCATAAACTGGGGCGCCTGGGTGGCTCAGTCAGTTGAGCGTCTGACGTCGGATCAGGTCATGATCTCACGGCTTGTGGGTTTGAGCCCCATGTCGGGCTCTGTGCTGACAGGTAGCTCAGTCTGGAGCCTGCTTCAGATTCTGTATGTCCCTCTCTCTCTGACTCTCCCCTGCTCATATTCTCTCATTCTCTCTCTCTCTCTCTCTCTCTCTCAGAAATAAATAAAACATTAAAAAAAAATAAAGATCAGCATAAACTATGAGAGAATTTCATGCCATTTTCTCAATACAAAAACAGTGAACACATCAAATCGGGTCTTGTCACTAAAACTGCTACCCTGCACACTAAAGGAGAAGAAAATACTGCAGAAAATAAGAACTTGAATTGAAAGCAACAGAGTAGACGCAACGGTAAGTTCTCTCCAAAATTACTAAAAACAATGTAAAATGTAAAACTTCATTCCAAACATCTAACAATTTTCTTGAGTACTTTTAAAAACCACCGCAACTAGGGAACACAGTGAATGTGCTTGGCACGGAGTCTATGTTTATGTTTTGCTTTAACACACTTAGCCTGAACATGATTAAATCGTTCATTTAAAAAATTACAATTATTCTCCTTCTCAAATAGAATCTTTTCTCTTAGCTTCAATTTTATAGCTCCAACTTCACAGAAGGTCCCTCGTAAAATACAGTTCTGATGTAAATAAAAGGCTTTTTTTATAGTTTATTTATTTTTGAGACACAGAGAGAGAGTGTGAGCAGGGGAGGTGGGGAGAGAGAGGGAGACACAGAATCCGAAGCAGGCTCCAGGCTCTGAGGTGTCGGCACAGAACCCGACACGGGGCTCAAACCCACGAACTGCCAGATCATGACCTGAGCCACAGTCAGATGCGTAACTGACTGAGCCACTCAGATGCCCCAATAAAAGTTTTAATGAACAGCATTTCCATACATACAACTAAGAGATTTAGGGCATGAAAACACTGGAAATTTTTCATGCCTAAATCAATTTGATATTTATTTTTGATACTTTTTAATGAGATTCTTTTTAATTAATTAAGATACTTTTTAATTAGACTTCATTACAAATAGAGCATTTTGCAACAGCCTGCGGCCAAATGTTATCAAAGGCAGTCCTAATCTGATCTCGATAGAAAAACTTTCATTATGTATCAGTGAAGTCCACTTAAAGACAAAAAATATATATATATTAGCTTGACAAATACCAAGCTTCTCTGGTAAGGTTTAAATGATTCTCTTTACAAAATTTTTAATTTACCAAGTTTCCCAAAATGTGGCTCCCCCACACACACACCCTGAGAGAAAGAGAGTGAGTGGCGGAGGCACAGAGGAAGAAGGAGAGAACCCTAAGCAGGCTCTGCAATGGAGCCTGACGTGAGGCTTGATCTCACAACCACAGTCCTGACCTGAAATCAAGAGTCAGGCGCTTGACCCTGAGGCGCCCAGGCATCCCCTCCCCCCCCACCCCCCCACCAAGATGCTTCTGATGCTCAGGGTGAGTACACACATTGATACCAAAGGACACTCACTTTCCGATAAATCATATGGCACATGGCAACTCTGAGCCTCATGCCGGCACACTGGACGTGGTAGAAGTATAGGTGATGCAGTATGGCCAGCACGAGCGTGCAGGCGGCCAGCACCGTGGCGTAGACGTAGGCTTCGTGCAGAGCCACCGCATCGGCAGGATCGTGGTTTTCAAAATAACTGATAATTTTCCCCAGAAATATGGGCTGGATTACTTTGGTGCTTTCCTAAATAAAAGGGAAGAAAAAAGCCTTAATGAGAAATACAGGTCATACCAGTTTTTCTTAACACGAGCTTTGCTTTTATTACTATCATGTTCAAAAAAATAACAAAGCATTTTCACAAAGTATTACATTCATCACTAATCTCCAAGAAAAACAACTATTTTCTTCTTTATGATGAGCAGGTAATAGTTTAAACCTAAGCCAAAATCCTAAGTGCAAAGGCAATGAAGCTTTAGCACGTAGTGCTTGGGGACACCGTGGATGCCCCATAAACATGACAACCAGCACTTGAGAATGCATTTGGCAAATGATCAAGTAAGTCTTGGCCTACAATGAAGAAGGAAAAAAGTGGCAAATAAATAAATAAAAGAGTAAGGATTTGCTTCCGTGAGGCTGCCCCAGCTCACAGGCTGCCTATTTATTTCATCTGCATCTCAAAGTCCCAGCCCAGAGCAAAGTCAAGAATGGCTCACTTACTGGAAGCCCACGTTTCCAACCAAACACTCTGAAGAGAGAACCCTCCGATCTTTCCCAACCCAAATTCCACGCATCGCTAGATGCAGCGAATGGGGTCCATTCTCCAACTTGTGATGGAAGAAGGAGAACGACCAGGGTGAGAGGCCCCCAGGCTCTCAGCAGGTGGGGTTGCTTTGCACATCTCTACCCCTAGAAGCACAGCCTCCTGGAGTTGCAAGTTGAACACAACACAAGCCAAACTAAGAATCATGTCACCATGGTTCTCTATCAGCCCTACATGGCAGGTGCTGGTTGTGACGAATTTTTACTATCATCTATTTTACTCCCCGAGGCAAAAAATTAAAACTCTACACCAATGAGGGAGGAAGCACAGGGCTTCCCTCCTGAGACTTCGGGAAAGCAATTCTTCGCCCTAAAACTAAAAGGTAAAGTAACAGTAAAAGTCGCCTCTCCCTGACAGATGGACACTCCACCCCACAACCTACTTCCACTTTGTTTTTAATGTTTATTTTATGTTTGAGAGAGAGAGTGGGGGAAGGGAAGAGAAGGAGGGAGACAGAGGATCCAAAGCAGGCTCTGTGTTGACAGCAGTGAGCCGAATGTGGGGCTCGAACTCACTAACGGTGAGATGATCACCTGACCTGAAGTCAGACGCTTAACTGACTGGGCCACCCAGATGTCCCACTTCCATTCTTATAAGGTACTTTCCTCTGGCATCAAAGCATATCAAACACTCAATGCAAATCCACATCACCCAGTAAACACACAGGCCCTCACCATCATTTCCTCTCATACCAAAAGCTTGGAAATCTTTCAAGTACTGGACTTTGAAACAAGCATTTCCCCTTGGGCAATCTCTCCTTATTCACTCAGACAAGGCAAATAACCAACAGGTTTTCTGTCTGTCCTGAGTGAGCAACCCATGGCGCAAAAGGGCAGTGGAACCCAACAAAAACAAAACTAAAATGCGTTTTCTTCCCAACCAATTAGTACCTTCAGGATATTGACAGAAAGATGTTCCCATCCATCACACGGCTGTGACATTAAACCCCAGCACTGCACACACATGCACACACATGTTCCCAGCGTTCGCCTTGCCTTTCGCGACAGCATGGCAGTTCCCTGCTACAATGAAACACTGTTTATTAAAGAAGACGATCAGATCTCAAGAACACAAAGGCTCACTGTTATGTTTCCAGCATGTCCAATCATTCATCCCAAGAAGCATTAAGAGTCTAAGAAAGCAACCCAAATACACTGGGCCATAGAACAGACCGTATAGGAGATTATGGAGATGAAAATCTGGAGGCTTACACAGGGGAAGCAAAATCTCCAGACGGTACCTTGGGCAGTCCCAGCCCCACGGGCAACATACACCCCAGAGCCAGCCACCAGAAGCCCAGGGGTAAACACCTGCCTTCCAAACGTTCCTAAAACTTGGGATCGTGTCTGGGAGTCAGTGCTGTCACTTCCTCAGCTCTCCATTTGAGTCAAACATGGGTGTGGATAAAGGAAAATATAATCAGAGTCACCCATCAGAAAGAAAACGGACAGATGCAACAAATCCAGTGAAAAGAGCATAAAAGCAGGTCACTACCCTCTAAGCATCTGGATTTTTCTGGCAGTACTTAATAATCCAGTCAACAAATAGGCTCACTACTGAGCAAGGCCAGCTTGTGGCCCATGCCTTCCCACACATCTGTCCTCTCTTGATCCCCACCCTCAAAAACTTAAGAAATAAAACTGGGAAAATATATATTATCAAACTTGAAACTAACCATATAAAAACTTTCCAGATAGCAGGAGCAAAGTCAAAAATTGCTTCAGCAAAGGCGCCTGGGTGGCTTAGTCAGTTAAGCGTCTGATTTCGGCTCAGGTCAGGATTTCATGGTTTGTGGGTTCAAGCTCCGCATCAGGTTCTGTGCTTAAGGCTCAGAGCCTGGAGCTTGCTTCGAAGTCTGTGTCATCCTCTCTCTGACCCTCCTCCACTCATGCTCTGTCTCTCTCTCTCTCAAAAATAAACATTAAAAAATTTAGTTTTAATTGCTTAAGCAAACACTCCCATCTTTGACAGTAATCCATGCTCAGCAAAGACTCTTCCTACAAACCAACTGAGAATAGTCTTTATCATTCCTTCATGAGAATTCTTCCTAATTGTGAAAACATAAGGGATTTTTACTTATTTATTATTTTGAGAAAGAACGAGTGTGAGTGGAGGAGGTACAGAAAGAGAGGGGGAAAGAGGATCCGAAGCAGGCTCTGTGTTGATGATAAGAACGAGCCTGATGTGGGGCTTGAATTCACAAACCGCGAGATCACGACCTGAGCCAAAGTCAGACGCTCAACCAACTAAGCCACCCAGGCATCCCCATAAAGGATTTTCAGAAGAGCCCAATACGATACCACAACACCCTAAAGTTCAAGGTTCTACCAGACTTTCAGAGTCTTTGAAGGTGTTTCTAAATGGAGTATTTGCCATTCAGCTCCCATAAAGCACCTGACATTTGAGCCCCACTTTTTGCTTCTTAGGATAACTTGTTACACAGCTAGATGCCAAAACTTCTCCAGTGGGCATTTCCTCCACCAGACTACCCCATGTGTTTGAAACATTTCTTGCCCAACTCCACCATCCCTGACCCATGAGAAAAAAGAAAACACAGAAAATAGAAATGAGCTCTCAAAGAAAAAATGCTTGAGTGAAACATAACAGCAAAAAACTGAGAGTGTTTATAATAGCACTTCCCAACTTCCCACTTGCCCTTATTAAAGAGCAACTCGCCAACCATTGGCCATAGTTTGCTTGGCCACTGCTTGGGAACAGATCTGCCATTCCCAAATAAGCCTATTTTTGCTGATAAAATAACTGGCAGTTTTATTTTTAAGGTTAACTGAAGAAAATCCCTGAATGAAGACAGGAGGAATGAGAATACCACCATTTGGCACCCTCTAGTAAATTACTGGGATCTGAGCTATGATCAGGAACAGCGCTCCTAACATCACCCACACAGTTATAAAGACAAGATGTGATGGACCTTATTAGCGACTCAGACCACCAGATCTATGAAGTAAATCTGCCAAGGAGAAAAAAGAAAGAAAAATGGGGTCAGATCAAGCTTCTAGATCTAACCACCAATTTCAGGGTCCAGAGGAACCTATTAAGTGTCACAGGAGGGCAAGTAATAGACCAAATCCAGACTGTGGGAAGTCTACGGTTTCAAGTATTCGACTTGAAAATAAAAAGAAAATTGTAATGAGAGGGGACAGAAAGGAACCCACACCACCTCTATCAACCAAATGCACCTGATCTGGATACCGATTCAAACTGCGAGAGAAAAAAAGACATAGCAATGTGAGCACTGGCTAGACAATGATGCTATCTAGTATTCGTGCTAATGTTTATACAGAATAATGACATTAGGTTATCTCAAGGAAAGAGTCGTAGCTTGAAAAGATACATACTAAAATCTTTATAGATGAAATGATATAGTACTTGGGAACTGCATGACAGGGAGTAGAGTTTCGATGAAAGACCGGTGATGAGTTGATAACCCACTGAAACTGGCTTAGGGTGACAAGCAGGCTTAATCTGCAGGGGAGGAAAAACCACGTTCCCTCCATCCTTCTGAGCTCCTGGCTGAGATCCTCTGTAACAGAAAAGAGAGTAACAGGAGAGAACAAACAGAAGCTTATTAACAGGTATACCTGCAGTATACACGGAAGCGCCCAAGAAAAACTGAGTAACTCTCGGACAGGCCAGAGCTGCCACCATGCAGGAGGGGCTGACAGGAAAAGCAAGCTAAACAAGAATAAGACAGGGTGTGCAGACTTAAGTCGTCTTAAAGACTTCTCCATTGAGGGGCAACTGGGTGGCTCAGTCTGTTGAGTGTCTGACTTCACCTCACATCATGATCTCACAGTTCACAGGTTCGAGCCCCCCATCAGGCTCTGCACTGGTGGCGTAAAGCCTGCTTGGGATTCTCTCTCTCCCTCTCTCTACCCCTTCCCTACTTGTGCTCACATTCTCTCTCTGAATGAATGAATGAATGAACGAACGAATGAATAAACGAACAAACTTAAAAAAAAATTTCTCCATTGATAAGATTGTCTTGTGATTCCGAGCCAGCCCTGTCTTCTGGTACAAAGCAGGAGACACCCTTACAAATGTAGATTTCCTTTATAAATGTAATTGTCTGTTACAGAAGGGTAACTTCTACTCTGTCTTCAGGGCTTCTCCTGGGTCTGATGCTTCTCAAGAGTATCTGTATGCCAAAGAGGCATATTCTGGGGTGGCACATTCTGCTACCCTTCAATTGTATTCTGTGTTTGCATTTTTGAAGTGTTCTTAAAGCTACAGGGAACAGAAAGTGTATGAAGCAGTTGACAGAGGAGCACAGAACTGTTGTCACGAAAAAAACAAAACAAAACACCACATACCTACCTACTCTTGGCTCTCTGACCCCTCGAGAGAGGCAGGAGAAGGCGCCAGGACAGAACGCAAAGAGCAACGGCTTGGCAATCAGAACGCTGCTTCAGAACCCAGGTCAGCCATTTGCACATCACATGACCTTAAGTCCATCCATGCCCTCTTGCACCTCTGTATCCCAATGCACAGAAATACGTGCCTTGTCTACTTCAGAGGAATCCAGGCACAAAGAGATGAGATACAACTACTCAAAGTGCCCTAATACCAGCATAAACATTAAGTATAAACTAAGATCACCTTTATTACAGAGGAGTCCTGGGAAGAGACCTATTCTATCCTTATTTTTTTTTTTTTTTTTTTGAAAGAGAGCATGCACTAGTGCGAGCATACACGCAAGCAGGAGAGGGGCAGAAAGAGAAAGGAGAATCCTAGGCAGGCTCCATGTTGTCAGCACAGAGCCTGATGCGGGGCTTGAAGGCTTGAAGGCTTGAACTGACAAACTGAGATCAAGACCTGAGCCAAAGTCAGACACTCCAGTGACTGAGCCACCCAGGTGCCCTGAGACCTATGCTGTTCTTAGTGGCAGAGGCTAGCCTCACACCAGCTTGGAAAATCCACTGCTGCTTACAGGCAACAACACAGAATAAAAAGTCTTGAGAAAAGTTGCTCATAAAAGCCAACTTTTCCAGGGAGTTGCTAGAAGTTTCACTTCTTTATTTTTTCATTTTTTTAACATTTATTCATTTTTGAGAGACAGAGCATGAGTGGGGGAGGGGCAGAGAGCGAGGAGACGGAGATACAGAATCCAAAGCAGGCTCCAGGCTCTGAGCTGTCAGCACAGAGCCAGACATGGGGCTGAACTCATGAACTGCGAGATCATGATCTGAGCTGACGTCAGATGTTTAACCGACTGAGCCACCCGGGCGCCCCTAGAAGCTTCCCTTCTAAGTTGATTTTAAGTTTAACCATTATGAATGCAATCTTTTTAAAACAGTCACCTAGGGGTGACTTGCAGTTTGTGAGTTCGAGCCCGACATTGGTCTCTGTGCTGACAGCTCAGAGCCTGGAGCCTGCTTTAGATTCTGTGGCTCCCTTTGTCTCTGCCTTTCCCCTATGTGTGCATGCTCTCTCTCTGTCTCTCTCTCTCTCTCTCTCAGGCATCACCTTTGTTTGTAACTGGGGTCATCACTGTGGATACGACTAACACTACACACCCACGACCCGGCGGCGTGTACAGAGCGGGTGTGCCTGGCAGGTCTCCTGTCCACTTCCTCACCTTGTCATCGCCATGCAGTCCTTAGTGGTTATTCATGACCCACCGAGTCAGCTACCAGCAGCCACTCCTCAGCCCCATGGGTTGAGCAGAGGTGAAGGGCACTTGGAAGAAAGAGGACATAAATGCAAAGGCCCTGTGGCGCCTGGGTGGCTCAGCTGGGCAAACCTCTGACTCTCCATTTCGGCTCAGGTCATGATCTCAGGGTTTGTGAGTTCGAGCCCTGAGTCGGGCTCCAAGCTGACGGTGACAGAGCTTCTCTTCCTCTCTCTCTCTGTTCTTCCGCTGCCCGTGCTCTCACGCTCACGTTCTCTCTCTCAAAATAAACAAACTTAAAAAAAATGTTTAGGGGCACCTGGGTGGCTCAGGTCATGATCTCGCATTAGTGAGTTCGAGCCCCACGTCAGGCTCTGTGCTGACAGCTCTGTGCTGACAGCTCAGAGCCTGGGGCCTGCTTCAGATTCTAGTCTCCTTCTCTCCCTGCCCTTCCCCTGCTCACGCTGTCTCTGTCTCTCAAAAATAAAAATAAACATTTAAAAAAACATGTTTAAAAAAGTCCATGCAAAGCCCCGGGAGCAGCTCTCCTGGAATCAGCCCTAAACTGCGGTACAAACCACCCTGGGGAATTCAAAGGATTCTATTTACTTATTTACTTCTTGCCCATCAGCTGAGTGCTGGCCTAAAGAGTCAGGCAACCATGCGACTCCCTACAGCCTCACCCGGACGAGATACAATCAGCAAGTGGCCTTGGTCACCGGCCAACGCCGGCAGCTGCCTGGAGCGACTTCCAAGGGTCCCAGGTAGCAGACCTAAGCCCGGCCACCCTTCCTTTGTCAGGGCAAGGGCACTGGGAGGAGCTCACCGGTGACACGAGGCCACCTCACTCACACAGCACAGGCTGTGGACGGCACTGGGAGTGGGGGGGGGGGGGCCTACAGTGTGTCCCGTGGAGAGGCTCCAGGCTCCTCCTCTCTGCCCTCGGGACTCTGGGCAGGAGGAGACTTGCTCTGTCCCCACCACGTCCCCATGGAGATGCACACAGGGGCCAGGTGAACAGGGAACTCGCAGGCAGTTCCGTTCAAGTTAGCGGTGGCCTGCAAGGACGCTGCACTCAACAGCTCAGGGCTGGTGTCCAAGCCTTGACAGAGGTTCTCAAGCCTTTGAAATCCAACTCTAAAACCTCGCCCTGGCCTGCAGCGAACGCCCTGCCTGGCCCCGCTGGTGCTGCCTAGCGCCGGGGGAAGGCCCTGCCTACGCTCCAGCTGGTAACACGGCTGCTTGGAGACCGTGGGTAATCAGCAAGCCTCAAGCTTTCCGGAAGATCCTCAGGCTAAGCTCAGATCCTCCACTACCTACAACACAAAGTCCAGCAAGCAGCACAGAACTGCACAAAATAAGCTGCTTCACAGAGGGGCGCCTGGGTGGCTCAGATGGTTAAGTGTCCAACTTCTGCTCAAGTCATGATCTCATGGTTTGTGGGTTCAAGCCCTGCATTGGGCTCTGCGCTGACAGCCAGCTCAGAGCCTGAAGCCTCCCGCAGATTTTGTGTCTCCCCCTCTCTCTGACCCCCCCACCCCCCGATCACACTGTCTCTCTCTGTCTCTCAAAAATGAGTATGTTAAAAACAAATTTAAGAAGCTGCTTCACAGAATTTATTATTAAACTAATATTCTGGGGCGCCTGAGTGGCTCAGTGGATGAAGCGTCGGACTTCGGCTCAGGTCATGATCTCACAACGGTTTATGGGTTCAGGGTGCTCTGTGCTGACAGCTCAGAGCCTGGAGCCTGCTTTGGATACTGTGTCCCTCTCTCTCTGCCCCTCCCTTGCTTTTGCTTTGTCTCCGTCTATCTTTCAAAAATAAAAATAACAAAATAAACTAACATTCATCACATCAAACTCAGTAACTACCTTTAATCACTGAGAACCCAAAATAGCACCTGAAAGTGACTTTGAAAGAGAACAGAACCTTACTTAGTTCCACCATTAAACACCATTTCTAACTTCTCCAGAACAGCCCCCTGTCAGCAGGCAAGTCAGGAAAACAAGGATTTGTTTTCCAGTGTGCGCAGGGTTTCAGGCTCCTTGTGCTGCCGGAGAAGAACTCAAGGTTCACTTCCGGTTGAGCTCTAACACCGTGAGCGGCAGCAGCTTCCTGCCCCCCAGAGTAAGGGCTCTGGCACGTGTTCTCTTAATGACACGCGGCGAGAAGCATCACCACGAGCTAGTCACCATGCTCAGCGACCACGGTCTCCTGTGATACTGGGCACCACCAAGACACAGGCCTCGCCGCGGCATGATGAGCGGGCGCGCTCCAGGCGGCAGCCCAGGTCCACCCTGCGCCTGATGTGTGGGCTGCCCGAGTGCACCCCAGGCCGTCACCGCGCTGCCTCGCCGGCTGCACGCCCTGCCGCAGGGACGCCCCGCATGCCGGGCCTGACCTGGGGTTCGCACCCGTGTAGGTGCACGGCGACTTGGAGGCTCGCGGGGACACCATCGCTCAGCAGGGAGCCAGGCACACCTGCTGGTAACCATGGAGAGATCTCGGCCGCTGTCCAGATCATCCAAGTGCCCTCTGCGACTCCAGGGTTCCCGCCGGTCGGTCCCCGGGGGCTCAGCCAGATGGTGTCTTAAGAATGTGGATGGATGCGGGCAGCCTGGGCGGCTCAGTCCGTTAAGCGTCTGACTCTCCATTTTGGCTCAGGTCCTGATCTCACTGTTCTGCGCCATGCCTCAGGCTCTGAGCTGACAGTGTGCAGCCTACTTTAGACTTTCTCTCTCTCTGACCCTCCCCTGCTCTCATACTCTCTCTCTCTCAAAATAAGTAAACTTTAAAAAAAAAAAAAGAAAGAAAAAGAAAAAAGAAAAAAAACAAGAGTGTGGATGGATAATAAGAACTCAGGCACAGGCAGCCACACCCCCATCCGCTTGGGGACAGTGAAGAGCAGAGGGGGCTCTCTAAGCGCTCCTGGCTGACCTGAAGACGCCATGCTGCTGCTGCCAGCGTCAGCACCCTAGCCACTTCCAGCACCCAGCGGACACTGTCACCTGAGCTCTAAACTGGCAACCCCCAATCTCACTTCCTATCCAGGGAGTTCTTAGCGTCTTACTTTTATGCCTAAGCCAAGTTCAAGATGCATGCATCTGAGACCCTCAAGTCAAAGTTCTCAGATCAAGCCTTCCCAACACTGGATGAGCTGTCAAGTCATCGAGACAGTCAGGCTCGTAAGTTAGAGCACCCACGACACTGAATCCGGCTCCGTCCTTTAAGCTCTGGTGACACCGGGCACACCTTGGAACTACTTGGCACTGTGCATCCTCCTCCCTAAAATGGGGGAAATGCTAACACCACCTTGTGTGAGCTGGCTGCAAGAATAAAGTGTTCCATGTAAAGTGCCTGTCGCAGTTTCTGACAGTCGCAAGTGCCTGTCATTCCTATCGTACCGCCAGTACCGCTGTCACCACAACCACCACCACCGCGCGCGAGCCCCTGCGGAAACTGCTACTAGCGGTACCGTTGCCGCTGACTGCACTACTACTGCTGCTGCTGCTGCTATGAAGTACGAGCCTCTGCGGCGGCTAGTAATACTACTGCTGAGCAGGGGTCGCTACACTCCGCCGCCAGCAGTAACAGCAGTGCTACTAGTAATACTACTGCTGCTGCTGTCGCTACTGAGGGTGTGCCCTATTGTCACTGCTGCTGCAATGCCGCCACTGAGGCTAAGCGGCCACTACCACGGCCGCAACGACTACCGGCTATGAGCCCCTCCCACCACGGCCATTACGAACACTAATGCTACTGAGCATAAACCCCACATCTGCCAAACTCTACTACCTGATACCCAAAGTGCTAAAAGAGCCTGGCACTCTTACCAGCTGCACCGTCATCTAGCCCCCTCCCCCATCCCGGGACCCCCAGCTCCCCCAGGAGTAGGTATTCCCAGGCTGGACGACTCAGTAATCAGTGCTCCCTGCACCACAGTGGGGCCAATCCTCTCAGGGAGAAGCCCAGCCTCTGCACCTCATACGTCTTCCCCCCAAAACCAGCGAAAACCTGCAGCTCAGGCTGAGACGGGTTCCAGTCACCAGGTGGGGCGCAGAGACCCCAGCCCAGAAGGCGGCAGTACACGACGGAGAGGAAAGCCAGAAGTCCAAACCCAGCCACGAGGGCCACCCCTCTGGTGCCTCGTCTTCAGGACTCGTAGCAAAGGGAAAGCAGAGAACCGGGGGCAGCAGAGGAAGGCTGTACCAGGACACCAGCCAGCACTGAGGTCGCACGTGCCTGCCGCCCCCACCCGGACACTGGGCCCACGCCTAGTCTCCAGGGATCCCTGCCAAGCAGAACCCACGACCGCTCCGGTCTGAAAGGTCGGCACCCACGTCTGATCAGGAAATCCTGCACACACAACGGCCACGGCAACACCAACTTGTCACCCAGTGTATTTCAAACTGAGACTTGCTGTGACCACGTAGAAACACCATCACTGGGACACCTGTCCACGGGTCAATGACAAGCTGGGGTGGTCGTGAGGCTCCTGTACCCTCTTCCCCAACCCCGGCCCCCCTGACTTCCACTGCTCTGCATCCCCACCCTGCCCTCGACAAGCCATGGCATTTACCTAGGTGGTGGTGGGCACCCCCCATACTTGTCGCCACCCTCTGGCCAACCCACCTGTCATCAGTCTCCCCGGACCATCCAGTCCCCTGTTGGCTGACAGACCCTCTGGTTTCCTCCAGTTATACAGGACAGAGGTCACCTACCTACACCCACTGCCGTTCAGTACAACAGAGCCTGGTACACCGGAGCTGCCCCTCCCCCATACAGATCGACCCGCCCACCCATCTCACGCCCAGCACTTAGGACGAGTCGGCACCCTTCTCCACCTAAAATAACCTTTTCCCAGCCACCACAACTTCCACCCCTATGACCCACATTCATTCACAGGGCCACCAACGTCCCTAAGGCAGTACCGAGGGACCACAGAGCGCACGAGCCACCCAGATGGAATGGCAGCATCCTTCCCACAGGCTGCAGCCCAGGACACAGGCTCACGGGCACCGTGCCAGGAAAACGTCATCTTCCTGGAGGAGCTGGACGGAGGCCCTTCAGGGTGACGGAGGTCAAGGACGTGATGCCATTCTGCCTTTGGTTTCCCGCTGCACATCATCCCCACGCTACCAAAACTCCTCCTTCCAACCAGCGGTCCATCCCCATAACCAGGGACAGGAAGCCGAAACGGCCGCGTATGAATCCTCCAGAATTCATGAAGCCAGAGCCCCTCCACGGACAGATCTCTGGCTTGTAGTACATGTCCTTCTGGAAAGAGAGCGACCTAGAGAAACCTGTGTTCTTGGGAGCTGGCAGGCTCCACCCTCCACACAGTGCCCTGGGGCTCTGCTCCCCAGGAAGGGGGAGGGAGTAATACCTTCTCGGGAAAATGGTTATCAGATCTGGCCAGGTCGTTTTAGCTGCTATTTGCCGAGCACCTCTAACATGTTTTGTGTTATTCTGGGCTCTTTCCAAACAGAATTCCTCCAAACCAGAGCACACGTATTCCTTGAGGATGGAGCCTTCTTTGGGTCAAGGATCACTCTTAGCATTTATAACACTTGCCGAGCACCGACAATATCCCAACGTGTCATAAGGCTTTACAGACCCATCGTTGGCAACTGCATTTTAATTGATTAGAAGATAAACAGTAAGCCCGTCTCCCCCCACCGCCCAAGGTCCAGTCAAGTATCTACCCGCTCAGAAGATGAACAGCACCACTGAGCTCCATCACGTTTCCTAGACATGTTTTATCCCCAGACCTTAATCCATCTGCCCCTGACGCTGGTAGTGCGGCCACCTCAGTACCCATCCCCGCATGCTGACAAACAATGCACTGCGTATAAAAGCTTTTACCTCAATTAGTGTAAAAATTCCCAAAACCAAGTAGGATTTCCAATAACACTTTATGATCGCTTTCGTTAAGGAAGGCTTCCGTGCGTCTTTCTCGGATCTCAAAACCTCTTTATCCCAGTACCTGCAAGAGAAGCAAAGCACGGTGAGAACCCGAATACCCAGCTATGGGGCTAAACGGGCGAGCTGGGTCAAAGCCAAAGCTAAGTGTTGATTACAGGACATTCTGTTTATCACAGCGCCCTCTGTGGCTGCTTCACTGGCGCTGCCAACAGTGTGCGGGGCTCCTGAAAGATGTGTAGTGCAGAATCTGAAGCATCAGAAAGACATGCCTCGAGGGAGAAAGTTCCGGTCTTGGGAAAACAAGTCACGGCCAAGCACTGCTGGACTTAGAGCACCATGAGCAATCCAGTAAGGCAGACGTGAGTCCAGACAGCTTCCTACAGTGACAGCATCTCTGGGGACAGATCCTGACATCCAGGGCCTTTGCACTGGCGACCTCCACCCCACAAAGCCACAGGAAACACACCCTTTCCCCCAGCCTCCAACATAGACAGCCTGAGGGGAGGGGAGTGTACGTTTCCTGAAGGGCCTAAAGGCAGGCGAGACCCATCCCAAACCATGAGACACACGCTGGGAAATTCTCACTCCTCCTGACCCGGCTCCTTCCTGCACGTTGCTTACCCTTGCAACTCCTCTCCAAGATGCTTTGAGCGATCTTCTGGAAGCACTGAATACATATCATCTTCCTCTAATCTCCGTTTGTGACCGATTTTAAACAAGGGGTTCAGCCACCTGTTAAAAATTAAGGGAAAAGGAGGGTGAACACATCCAAAGTACACATCTGTCTCATTAAAACTTACATTTGTGGGGTTTGTTAAAAAAAAAAAAGGGGGTCTAAAAGACAAATACCGTATGACCTCACTTATACATGGAATCTAAAAACATAACGAACGAAAAGCGGAAACAGACCCATAAATACAGAGAACAAACAGATGTTGCCAGAAGGGAGGGGGAGGGGAGGTGCAAAGGTGAGACTGGAGGTTCAGGCTTCTAGTCATGCAATGAGGAAGTCACAGGGATGAAAGGTGCAGCATCGGGAAGAGAGTTAATGATGTTGCTGGGGTGTTTTTAGGACTTTATTTTTAAGTAATCTTGACACCCATCATGGGGCCTAAACACACAACCCAGAGGTTAAGAACTGCATGCTCTACCCACTCAGCCAGCGCCCCCAGTCAGTGGTGTCGTCATAGTGATGCGTGGTGACAGACGGTGGCCACGTGTGTGCCGAGCACAGCATCCATCACCTGTGCACCTGAAGCTACAGTAAAATCCTGCGACAACTATGCTTCAATTTTTTGACAGTGTGCATTTTATTAAACATTTTTTTAAACGTCTATTTAATTTTGAGAGAGACAGAGAGAGCATAAACAGGAGTAGGGGAGGAGTGGGCGGGGCAGGGAGAGAGGCGGGCAGAGACGGAGGATCCGAAGCAGGCTCTGAGCTGAGAGCAGACAGCCCAGTGTGGGGCTCAAACTCACCCACTGTGAGATCATGACCTGAGCTGAAATTAAGAGTCGGACTCTTAATTGACTGAGCCACCCAGGCACCCCTGAAAGTGCACATTTTAAATATAGAGATATGGAGGGGAAAATAAATATGTGCGCATGCTCTCTCGCTCTCTCTCTCACACACACACACACACACACACACACACACACACACTCACACTCACACACAGCTCTATCCACTGAGAAGTCCTGGGAGCAGTGATACACTAGCAGCAAAAAGCATTCCAGCGCCCAGATTTTGGGTTTTTTGGGTTTTTTTTTACCATACAGTTACAAAAAATAGTTTTTCTTATGATGAAAACTTTTCAGATCTACTCTCTTAGCAACTTTCAAGTATGCAATACAGAATTATTAACTATAGTCATATATCATACATTACATCCCCAGGACTTCCTTTATAACTAGACTGACTGAGACTTTATAACTTTTCTTGCCCTGCACCCAGGTCTTGGTTTTTCACGATCTCTCGTCCCTGGAGGAACCAGGTCTCCTTGAAGAAAGGTCTCATTTCCAGGCTGGGGCAGTATGTCAAGCCTGATGATTAGCTTTTCTAATTGTCATGTAAGTGCATGACATCAAGCTTTTCATTGCTGAGGCATTCACTTCCTGTCGTCCACCTCAAATAAAGACAGTGAAGCCACACTGGATCAAGAGCCACATCACATCACCCAAAAAGTTTCTTCTTTTAAGAAAATTCAGGATTAGGGGCGCCTGGGTGGCTCCGTTGGTTAAGAGTCCAACTTTGGCTCAGGTCATGATCTCACCGTTCATGAGTTCGAGCCCTGCATGAGGCTCTCTGCTGACAGCTCAGAGCCTGGAGCCTGCTTCAGATGTGTCTCCCTCTCTCTGCCCCTCCCCTGCTCACTCTCTCTCAATCTCTCTCTCTCTGCCCCCCCTAAGATAAATATTAAAAAAAAATTTTTTTTAAAGAAAGCTCAGGATGACCGAGATAACTGACCATGTCTGACCACTGGCTTTTCCCATGCCTTCATTCTGGCTTATGTTTTCAGTTCACCAATAAAGAGTGAACTCGTGAAACCCAGGCGCCCCACCCGACCTCTATAAAGGCAGAACCCCAGACCAGGCGTGTGCATGCCACGTGCCCTGGGCCCCACTTCTCCCAGCTTCGACAGGGCTGTGTGGCCCCAGGCCTGCCGGGCACCCTGCCCTCTAGAACCTGTGGGTAACAAACCTTGTCTAGTCCAATGTTCCCTGATGGCTGTTGCTGAGACGCGTCTTGCAACCATAAGAATCACACCGGCTGGTTCAACCACAGCACTGGCCGCAAAAGGGACAACGCCCATGGTGCTGCCGCAAGTAGCAGAGCCCAGGCAAGTGGGGTCCCAGACGTTCCTGGCAAGGGCACCCCGTCCACAGCCTGACACCAGCACAGAACAGGAGAGAAAGCAGGAGATAAGCCCGCAACACCTTACCCTCAAGGAATCACGAACATGTGCCCAAAAGACAGAGGAGACTGCGCGAAGGGCTCTCCCAGACCCAACCTGGGATGCTACCGGCATCACATGGATAAATGGTGATGAGTCAAACCATTAAGTAACAGAAGAATCCATGAATCCTTACTTTTACAGAAATGGGAGAGAAGAGGGGGCGCCTGGGTGGCTCAGTTGGTTAAGTGTCCAACTTCCAGCTTAGGTCATGACCTCATGGTTCATGGGTTCTAGCCACACGTAGGGCTCTGTGCTCAGAGCCCAGAGCCTGGTTCAGATTCTGTGTCTCCTCTCTCTCTCTCTGCCCCTCCCCCGCTCATGCTCTGTCTCTGTCTCAAAAATAAATTTGAAAAATTAAAAAAAAAAAAAAAGAAACAGGAGAGAAGAGAAAGCTCTTGTATTCTAGAATGCAAATATAGAAGGAACCATGGAGTTAGGAAATTACCAATGAAGCTAAGACTCATGGGTGAAGTTTGATGTGCAACATGGTACTTGTATAATTTCAAATGATCTCTACGAATTACTAATTATGAAACAAACAAAAAACAATAACTGTGTAGAGGATCAAAAACACCTATACGGGGACGCCTAGGTGGCTCACTCAGTTAAGCGTCCAACTTCAACTCAGGTCACGATCTCATGGTTCGTAAGTTCGAGCCCAGAGTTGGGCTGTGTGCAGATAGCGAGGAGCTTGCTTGCAACCTCCTTCAACTTCTCTCCACCCCTCCCTTGCTCACTCTCTCTGTTTCTCCCAAAGTAAATAAACTTAAAAAAGATTTTTTAAAGATTAAAAAAAACCCTCTACAAATCCAGTATGCATTATTTAAATGACAATAATTAATATGCAGAGACGGCCTAACGATGAACACCATTTCATTGATTTGCCAGGGTAAGGAAGTTTCTGAGGCCAGACAATGGTCCATGAAAGTAGAGATCCTATTTCTCTTATTCACTGCTTTATCCCTAGCACAATACTGGGTACAGAAGAGGTGCTCCAGAATTTTCTGTTGAATAAATGAATCATGAGTCATAAAGGAAGCAGAAAGAGAAACTGAGCTTCAGATTTTGCTAACCCTGGTAGCCTGGTACTTCCAAGAAGCCCAGCTCAGAAGCTGGAAGGCTGGATTCTAGTCCCAGCAATGGTACTGGGGACTCCAGGATCCCAGACCGCCCCCCATTCTACTTCTACAAACTCAGCACCTCCATGACCCTTTGCCAGTCACCCAATATCTCTGTGTCTCAATTTCCTTCCAGGAGAAAAGTACAGATCTGTGAGCTTTACCACTGGGCCACTGATTCCAGCTTTTCCCCTGTAGAAGGTACTCAGGCAATTAGCAGCGGAATGACCCAGATGCGGACACCCTGCCCTGAAAGGCCCTCTTTAAAAATCTGTTTTTGAAAAGGAAAAGATGCTTCTCATTAGGAAACTGGACATCAAAACCATAATGAGACATCACCTCACACATATTAGCAGGGCTACTATATCAGAAAAAAACAAGTTGGGCAAGAACGTGGAGAAATTGGAACTCTGGCGCACAGCAGGTAGGAATGTAAAATGTGGGGCCACAAAAGACAAACATTATGATTCCGCTTACAGGAGGTACTTAGAGTCGTCAAATACGAAGAGACAGAAGCATGGTTGTGGAGGGGGAGGAAGGGGAAGTTCATGCTTGACAAAACACTAATGCAAGATGAAAAGTGTGGCATAACATTGTGAATGCATTTAACACGACTGAACTGTACACTTAAAATGGTTAATGGTGGGGGAGGGACACCTGGGTGGCTCAGTCAGTTAAGCATCCAACTTCAGCTTAGCTCAAGATCTCACACTTCATGGTTCGAGCCCCACCTTGGGTTCTATGCTGATAATGCAGAGCCTACTTGGGCTTCTCTCTCTCCCTCTCTCCCACTCATGCGCTCTCTCTCTCTCTCTCTCTCTCTCTCTCTCTCTCTCTAATAAATAAATAAACATTAAAAAAAAGATGGCAAACTTTATGTTTTTTACCACAATTTTTTTTAATTTAATGAGAAAAAGTTCTGCTGGGTATGACGAAGGAGGAACTCCAGACTTCGCTAACTTTCTGGCCATATGACCATGGATCAGCCACACAATCTCTCAGTACTGGCCTCTGGCAAATGGGAAGAACACCCCACCAAGGCTGCTGAGGGGGTCAGTTGGGGTTCCTTTTAACACTACATACACCCACTCAACATGCAGCCACTGTGGAAAACAGTAGGGAGGCTCCCCAAAAACTTAAACATAGAACTCCCCCATGACTCGGCAACTGCACTACTAGGTATTTATCCAAAGGATACAAAAATACTGATTTGAAGGGGCACATGCACTCTGATGTTTACAGCAGCACTATCAACAATAGCCAAACTATGGAGAGAGCCCAAATGTCCATCAACGGCTGAATGGATAAAGAAGATGTGGTGTACACATACATAGGAATACTACTCTGCCATCAAAAAGAATGAAATCTTGCCATTTGCAATGACACGGATGGAACTAGAATATTATGCTAAGTGAACTAAGTCTGCCAGAGAAAGGCAAATACCACATGATTTCACTCCTATGTGGAATTCAAGAAACAAAACAGATGAACATAGGGGGAAGAAAGGAAAAATAAGATAAAAACAGAGAAGGAGGGGCGCCTGCATGGCTCAGTCGGTTAAGCGTCACACTTTGGCTCATATCCTGGTATCACATTGGCAGGTTGGAGCTCTGTGTCAGGCTCTGTGCTGACAGCTCAGAGCCTAGAGCCTGGAGCCTGCTTTGGGTTCTGTGCCTCCCTCTCTCTCTGCCCCTCCCCCGCTCATGCTCTCTGTCTTTGTCTCAAAAATATACATTTAAAAAAAAAATTTTTTTTAAAAAGCCCCACCACGGGGTGCCTGGGTGGCTTAGTCGGTTAAGCGTCCGACTTTCGCTTAGGTCATGATCTCGCGGTTCGTGGGTTCGAGCCCCGTGTCGGGCTCTGTGCTGACTGCCAGCTCAGAGCCTGGAGCCTGTTTCAGAG
>NW_024080897.1:1210671-1220015 GCF_003009895.1 Hyaena hyaena
TATAAAAAAAAAAAAAAAAAAAAAGCCCCACCAGACAAATACCAGCAGTTACGAAAACATAGCTCTTAAGGAATCACATTTGGGCCCCCTTAAAAAGGCTCTAATAATTTAGATGAAGTTAATTAAGGAAACTTCTTTCACTACAGTCCTTGATTTAAAGACTCTCCCAATGCCTTTTGGTGCCCAAATCCCAAAAAGCCAGGATGAGCCCCATGGACACCAGCAAAGGCCAAAGGTTTGCTTTCCCATCTGACAGCAAGCCCACTTAAGTAAGGACTGGTCGTGGAGACCTGAGACAATAGACCTCTGAATGTCAACTTGTCCTTTACAAGGGACACTTAGTCAACTGCAGACCACTGCCGATGGAGCCGTCCTGCACCCTGCTCTGCGCCAACAGTCCTTCACTCCACAGCTCACCCTCTCCTTCCTGCCTCCTGCACAGCAGTCAACACACCCGTGGGCTTTCCTCCAGTCCACCAGCCCATCAGCCCCTCAGGGCAAAGACGACTCACATACCGCCTGGAATCACTCCCACACAGAGCCTGGTGTGTCATGGTGCCTGGACACAGATGTCCCAGGACGCCAGCCAGTGCAAGATGGGAAGAACTTCCCTGCAGGTGAGCTATCTCGAAATGGGTCACTACCCTGGCCCCCTCCACCCCGGGGCCCACGCTGTGGCCCTGACCTCAACTTTGGAGCTTCCAGGGCTCACGGCTGTCCCTCCACTCCCACTAGCTAATCCATACCTCTTTATTGTGTCCCTTGTCCCCACACCACCACCAACACCAAGACTATATAACCATCATGCGTGGATGACTGTCCTAACCCCCTTCTTTAAAAATTATTGCATACAATTCAGTAAGTGAAAAGAATCATGAGTAAGTTCCTATGCCTGCCGGTCAGCATACAAGGTCGTGAAGGGATTAAAGCACCATTGTTTGGAAACAGCCAGCATGTGATACCCTATCTAGTTAGTAGAGCCAGCACAGGCCACCACTACATGTAGGAGTCAATCATCACCCAAGATGCTCTCTGAGCCCGAGAGAGCCTGGTGCGGACTCTTCTCCAAAGATCTGGCCACTAGTGCCCGTTCAATCAAATGCTTTCTTCCAAACTGTTAAACCTCATCCCTCATAAAGGAGGACACTTTATCCGACAAAGGAAGTTCTTCCTTCCAAGCTGCCACTCACAGTCTGACCACCCGTCCCCAATCCTCCCTCCCAGCCCTCCGTGAAACTCTCTGGAACTCCATCCTATGACCAGCAACCTCCCCCGGGCCCTCAGCTCCTCGCTCTCGGCACACCCTGGCTGGCCCCCGGGGACACAGCTTTCCTTGTGGCCTCAGGGCGGCCCTTCAGGATCCCCGCTGTTTTCTAGCCTCGTACCTGGGCTGTGCCTCCTGGCTGTAACCACCCCTGGCACTTGCTGGCACTGCTGCATCTACGACATTCTGTCACTGCCATTCTTAACCCTTACTCCCTGCCTCACTCTAAGTCACTTCCGAAGCAAATACAAAGGGCACCCCAAACCCCAGCCTTTTGCATTCTTGTTCTCATCTCTTCTGGAACCTTCCTGACTCTCGGTCTTCTGATGAATACATCAAGGACGGGCTCCCAGACCTCCCCCAGGCTCATCGACGGCTGTGACTGTGCACCTGCCATCCTCGCCCTTATTCTGCAAGCCACTCCCTGGAGGGCAGCCCTGTGCTTTCCCTAGGGGACAGCGGCCCACCCCTGCCTTCCAATACCACCCGCCTGCCGACAGCCAGGCCTCTCCCGCCAAACCCCAGATTCCCAGGGCTAAGTGCCTCCTTGTCAGCTCCTCTCAGATGCCAAAGGGGCAGGTCCCTTCCAGGTCCACAGTGGAGCTCCCGATGTCCCCGCCAGAACTGTTCTCCCCTGTGTCTCTAAGTACCAACCCCCAGAACAGGCCACCATTCAAACCTGAAGCCCGGTGGTCGCCGGCTGCCTCCCTGCCCCTCAGCCAAGCCATTAGCCACTCCCATAGCTGCTACTCTGGCCCACCTACTTGTCGGCACCTCTGCTCCCCCCACCAGGTCTCGGGGCTGCGACAGCTACTAACACACCTGCCTGCCTGCACTTGGTTTCCCGATCTTTCTATGGAACCGCCAGAATGGTTTCTTAAAAACACAAGGCTGTGCTTTCTGCTGTAGCAGAATTACACCCAACCTGCTAATGGGGTGGCATGCATGACCGGGTCCCTCCTGGCTCTCCAGCCCCGCCTACAGCCCAGTCCCCCTCCCCCACCCGTTCCGTGTTCCAGCCACGCCGGCTCAGTGGTTCCAAGGGCCTGTTTGCTGTTCCCGCTGCTGAGAACTAATGCCGTTCCCCATTTTCTCCCACGACTGCGTCTTCTCTCCTCCAGGCCCCAAACTCACCTCCACCTCTAGGCCTAGGCTACCTTCTCTTAAAAAACCAAACACTCCCTGATTCCTTCCTTAATTTCAGTCTTCTAACCTTCTCTACCTACTTACTACAATCTTATTCTGTCTCTCTCCCTTCTAGAGCGAGCACTCCATGAGGCCAAGACAGTCCTCTGTGGTGTTCCCTGTGGCCAGCACCTAGCAAGCCAGTCCGTCAAAACTCGCCCGTGGCCGAGAAGCAGGGACAGAGGACACTCTTAGAGCCCTGTCCAAGCTCTTACGGGAGAAGGGGAATGTGCGGGTCAGCTGAGGTCAGTAAATATTCAACGAATGCCCTCACCCCACTCAAATAAGTCATTTATTGTTGAAAAGATGTATTTTGAAGCACTTCTACCTGTGGCTAATTATTAATCAGTGGTTAATTTTCCTGGACATTCTGCTAACCAGTCACTGGATGCTGCTGTAGCCCAACCTGGAGGCTCCATCAGGGCAGAGCTGGGGGGACAAGGGGTGGGAGGAGGTAGGGTGCTCAGGACCAAAGACACCCAAGAGCAGGGACTGGGAGGGGGGACAAACGAGAGGCACACAGATCTCATAGGAAGACCTACCCCACCATAGGCACCTGGGTAGCTCGGTCAGTCCAGCGTCCCACTCTAGGTTTGGTTCAGGTCATGATCTTGCACTTTCATGGGTTCAAATCCCACATCGGGCTCTGCTAACCACGTGGCGACTGCCTGGAATTCTCTCTCTGGAATTCTCTCTCTCCTCCCACCGCCCTCTTCCTCTCTGCCCCTCCCCCACTTTCACTACCTCTGTCTCTCAAATAAATAAACTTTAAAAAAATGTTAGGGGTGCCTGGGTGGCTCAGTTAGTTAAGCGTCCAACTTTGGCTCAGCATGATCTCACGGTCCATGGGTTCAAGCCCCACGTCGGGCTCTGTGCTGACAACTCAGATCCTGTAGCCTCTCTTCAGATTGTGTCTTCCTCTCTCTCTGACCCTCCCCTGCTCATGCTGTCTCTGTCTGTCTGCCTCACTCGCTCGCAGAAATAAACAAAACATTAAAAAAAATTTTTAAACAAACAAACAAAAATCAACATTAAAAGAAGACCCACCCTACATTATTTGAGCCTGCTTCCACTCAAAGCAGGAGTTCATAAGCTCAGCCCTCCTGATGCCCTGGGCTGGACGTTGCAGTCGTGAGGGCTGTCTGTGTCCTACAGGATGGAGAGCAGCATCCCTGGACTTACCGTCAAGATGCCAGTAGCACCCCCTGCCCCAGGCTGTGACAACCAAAAATGTCTCCAGACACTCGCCTGGGTGGCAAAATCCCCTGGGCCAGAACCACTGTCCTCAGCTTTTTGTGCTTCTGGAAAAGCCATACAACTTTCCTTCCAACATCGGCCCCAGAGAGTAGCCACAGGCGGTCGTCGCTTAGCCAGCGAAACACGGGTAATGGTATAAACCCATTTCATACTCATGGGTCCAAATCCCCTCCAGGAGCTTCCGGTCCCGTGAGGGATTTACACTGAAGAAGGACAGCAGGACATGGGAGGGGTGGCCATGAGCTAGGCGGAGGATCAGCCTCTTGGCCTTTTGCAGGTCTCCTTAGGGATAAGACATCGATAACCCATTACCAATGACCAATCTTCTGTACAGCAGAGATTCTCACAGTGGGATCCCCAGACCAGAGGCATCGGCATCCCCTAACTGGTAGAAATGCAGACCTTCAGGCCGCACCCCAGAACTGGGAGTCACAGACTCTGGAATGAGGCCCAACGCTGTAGCTTACCAACTCTTCCAGGTGACACGGATGCTCAAGTTTAAGGATGTGCCATACAGGGGCGCCTGGGTACTGAGTCAGTCAAGTGTCTCACTCTTGATTTCAGCTCAAGTCAGGATGTCACAGGACATGGGTTTGAGCTCTGAGTACTGACCGTGTGGAGCCTGCTTGGAAATCTCTCTCTCCCTCTCTCTCTGTGCCCCTCACCCACTCATGCATGCACATGGTCTCTCTCTTGAAATAAACAAAATAATAATAAAATATTTTATTATTAAAATATAACAATAAAAGACTGTGCCGCACAGTGTGCTTCGGCATGACCACTGGGAGGCTCCTGTCTGGTCCTGATACCAATAGTCCCCACTGTCCCAACCCTGGCTAAACAGTAAAATCCCAGTCTTGGCCTGGAGCAGTTTAAAACCAAGACCAACAGGGGCGCCTGGGTGGCTCAGTCGGTTAAGTGTCCAACTTGGGCTCAGGTCACGATCTCACAGTTTGTGAGTTCGAGCCCTGTATCCGGTTCTGTGCAGACAGCTCAGAGCCTGGAGCCTGTTTCAAATTCTGTGTCTCCCTCTCCCTGCTCCTTACCCGCTCATGCTCTGTCTCTCTCTGTCTCAAAAATAAATAAATAAATGTTAAAAAAATAAATAAATTAAATAACACCAAGATCAACAGATACCAAAGCCCCATCCAGTGACTAAACCAGAGGAAGCCAAGTTAGAAGGCAACTGGTGGCCTCTTCACAAGGCCGCCCAAGCCTTGGCAATTCTGGTCACCAGTCAGGTCTAGGAACCATCTGCACCATGAAGAGTGGAAAGCATATGCACCCAGAGAGCCTCAAGGGAGGCTAAGGAGGGCTACTACGAAGAGACAAAGCTTGAGTCAAGTTCAGAAGAATCATTTGGAGCCCACTGAGGAGAGCAGGGAGAAAGAGGAATTTTCCAGAAAAACAAAACCAGACATGCAGAGACATATTGCCTAGGGACAGCAGGTTCAAAACCACACGGGATTTGGTATGGTAACGGGGTAACTAACCAAAGGTCTTATCCTCCAAACGTCCAAACGTAAAAATCTTAACATTATCTTTTGTCCTGTAATGCAGAAATAGTACAAGTTTTTTTTTTTTTTTTTAAGTGTATTTTGAGATCAAGCGAGCATGTAAGCGAGTAGGGGAGAGTCAGAGAGAGAGGGAGAGAGAATCCCCAGCAGGTTCTGCCACTCAGCACAGTACCCGACGTGGGGCTGGAACTCAAGAAACACGAGATCATGACCTGAGCTGAAACTAAGTAAGAGTCAGACGCTTCCCCAACTAAGCCCCTCCAGGCACCCAATATAGTTTTCAAGGCGCTTTGTAGATGATGGACTTTGGAAGGCAAGGAAACCAATCAGGAATGGGATTTGAATGAAACGTCAATACATTACAATAAGCCACATTCCTTCATGCAAGAAAACTAGATCCGGGTCACTCTCCCAACCTTATTCCCCTCTAGCTACCAGATCTCACCTCCCATTGCTCGGTCCTAACTCCAGGGCTGCTATTCGCTCATAAAGATAAGCCACATGATGAGAAATCAGAGTTTAAATTCAATATCCTATTTAATATACACAGAAGCATCTCTATCAAATTATTCTTAATTCCTTAAAATTAACCTAGCAGTAATATATTGTAAAATATATTTAAAAATCCTACAATATATTTACTAAATATCTTTCAAAAACTACATTTGAGAGCAACTGCTTTCCAGCAAAATACAACTAATTTATTCCCATTAAAATAAGATATTAGAAAGTGGTGGCGCATCACATACTGGTCAACAGTTTGGGGGGGGGGGAGCACAGATAGAGGAAAATAATAAGACTTATATAGTTTTACAAAATTAGAAAGTCCAGGGGCGCCTGGGTGGCTTAGTCGGTTAAGCGTCTGACTTTCGCTTAGGTCGTGATCTCGCGGTTCGTGGGTTCGAGCCCCGCGTTGGGCTCTGTGCTGACTGCCAGCTCAGAGCCTGGAGCCTGTTTCAGAGTCTGTCACTCCCTCTCTCTCTGACCCTCCCCTGTTCACACTGTCTATCTCTCTCTCTCCTAGAAATAAATAAAAATTAAAAAAAAACAAAAAACAAAAAACAAAAAAAAAACAAAATTAGAAAGTCCAATGCAAAGGTACTAAGGGCAAGTTGTAAGATGTGTCATACATAAACAAAAATCTACCACAATGCTATATTCTAATATTCTAATGATACTGTGGAGGGAGGTGACTTCTGTTGATAAGTTACTAAAGATAATCACTTCAAAGAACAAGTGGTCAGAAAGTTTTTAGAAATTAGTAATTAATCTCAATTTTTTTAAATGTTTATTTATTTTTGAGAGAGAGAGAGAGAGGCAGAGCATGAGCACAGGAGGGGCAGAGAGAGAGGGAGACACAGAATCTGAAGCAGGTTCCAGGCTCTGAGCTGCCAGCACAGAGCCCGACATGAGGCCTGAACCTACGAACTGTGAGATCATGACCTGAGCCAAAGTTGGACACTCAACCGATGAAGCCACCCAGATGCCCCAAGAAATTAGTGATTAACTTTAAAATGGAGAAGCCTGGTGGGCACCATCTTAACCAAATGAGAGAAGTTACCACCACCAGTAATGAGACGAGTGAACACCGTGTGAAAGGACTGCTGAGCATCTACCTCTCCGTGTTCCTTCCATGAAGAAACATCAGACAAACCCAAACTGAAGAGCAGTCTACAGAGTAGTAACCTACATATTCTTTAAAAGCATCAATGATCCGAGAGACTGCAGAGCTGTTCCACACTGAAAGACACTGAAGAGATACGAAAACTAAATAAAGCACATTATCCTGGGCCTCAACTGGGTAATATAAACAAACTGGTTACACAGACTGAGAATTAGATGGTAGGAATGCACCAACGTTAATTTCTGAATTTTGATGGGAATACCATGCTTATGCAAGAAAGTGTTCTAATTTGTAGGGAATGCATGCTGAAATGTTTAGAGAGAACGGAGCATCATGCCTACAAATAATCTACTTTCAAACAGTTCAGCTAAAAAGGAAGAATATGACAGAAAGGCAAATATGGTAGAATCTAATGCTGGGAAATATGGGAGAAGGGCAGATGAGCTCTGTGTACCACTCCTGCAACTCTTCTCTCAGGTTGAAATTATTTCAAAATAAAAAGTTAAGGGGCGCCTGGGTGGCTCAGTCACTTAAGCGCCAGACTTCGGCACAGGTCATGATCTCGCAGTTCGTGGGTTCAAGCCCCGCATCAAGCTCTGTGCGGACAGCTCAGAGCCTGGAGCCTGCTTTGGATCCTGTGTCTCCCTCTCTCTCTGCCCCTCCCCTGCTCTCACTCTCTCTCCCCACTTCTCTCTCAAAAATAAATAAGAACATTAAAAAATAAATAAAAAATAAAAAATTGAGCCAAAGATCTGAATAGACATTTTTCTATTGAAGACATACAGACGGCCAGTAGATGGGTACATGAAAAGATGGTCAATCATTCATCATGAGGGAAATGCAAATCAAACCACGAGGTATTGCCTCACACCTGTTAGCATGGCCATTATCAAAAAGTCAAAAAAATAAAGAAGTAACAGGTGTTGGAGAGAATATGGAGGAAAAGGAACCCTCGAACACTCTTGGTAGGGATGTGAACTAGAATAACCACTATAGAAAAAGGATCCTCAAGAAATTAAAGACGGAAGCACTCACGGTCCAGCAATCCCACGTCTGGGTATGTATCTAAAGGAAATGAAATCATTACCTCAAAGAGGTATCTGGACTCCCATGTTCACCACCGCATTCACATTAGATGTGGTGTATGTGTGTGTATATACACGTGGTGTGTATATGCACACACACAATGAAACACTATTCAACCTTTTTACAAGGAAGTCCTGTTATTTGTGACAACACAGATGAATGCAGAAAGCAGTCTGCTATGCGAAGTAAGTCGGAGAGACTTGTACGTGGAATCTAAAATAAAGTCGAAGTCATCGAAACAGAAGAGAAATGTGGTTGCCAGGGGTGGGGCGGGGGGGGAATAAAGAGACTAGTGAATGGGCACATGCTTGCAGCTATGAAATGAGCAAGGGCGGGGGCTCTAATGCGCAACACGGTGACTATGGTGGCTACGGTTGATACCACCGAACTGTAGCACAGAGATTTGCTAGGAGAGAACTCAAATGCTCTCACCAAAAAAAAATTTTTAAAGGTGGGGGGCGGGGATAAATATGAGGTGATGGGTGTGATAATTAACTAGATGGTCAGGGACCCTCTCACAACGTATGCATACATTAAATCATCACACTGTGCTCTTTAAATACCTTACGATTCTGTCAATGATGCCTCAAAGCTGGGAGAAAAAAGACTTGGCTGCCACCCGTGCCCAGTTCCTGGACTTTGTCCTGCTTCCTCTAAATCCCTGGAATTTTATAACAAGAGTATGGGCCCAGATGGTTTATGCTAACAAAGGTGACTCATGGTGGCCCCAAAGGAATTTATGCTAACAGGTGACTCAGGATAGGGACCAGCAAGGCTCTAAAGACCAACCACGTGACCAGAGGGTTGAGACCTTAAGTGACATGACGCGAGCCCAATCTCTGCGGCAGGAGGCTGGAGATGGAAAGCAACAGCATCATCAGTGAGTCCACTGCGGACGCCCACGTGATGGAGCCACAGCAGAAACCCCAACACCCAAGCTTGGGGGAATGTCCCTGGTCGGCAGTACTCTGAATACTGTCACACACGGATGTGCCAGAAGCGTGACCCGTCCTGACCCCACAGGGATACAGCAAGAAAGCTTCAAGCCTGGGACCGTCCCAGACCTCACCCTCCCTTTGGTTCCACTTCGTATCCGTTTGCTAGAATAGATCCGGAATTGTAAGCACGGCACGTTCCCGAGCTGCATGTTGTAGCAAAGTGGGTTTGGGGAAGCCCAGACTTTGTAGCCAGTGGGTCAGAAATGAAGGTGGCCTGGGGAACCCGCAAACTTGCAGCTGAAGAGAGGTGCCTGAAAATTGGGCAGTCTGGGGGCGCCTGGGTGGCTTAGTCGGTTAAGCGTCCGACTTTCGCTTAGGTCATGATCTCGCGGTTCGTGGGTTCAAGCCCCGCGTTGGGCTCCACGCTGACAGCAGGGATCCTGCTTGGGATTCTGCCCCCACCTCTTCTCTCT